>NC_053499.1:23838185-23850685 GCF_905171775.1 Rana temporaria | reverse complement strand
ATTGCAGCCCAGAACAGCCGAAAAGGACACGGGTTAAAAGGTCCTCTCCGCGCAAAGAATGAGTAGGAAGCCGCCTGTAACATGCACTTCCTGTGTGCGCTCCATTGTGCGGCACACAGAGAGGTCTCATCAGAGGGGGCATTTGCAACATCTGCATTTGTTCAGGGCTACTTGATTACCCTCCATTATTCCCAGCTGGTGACGTCAAAAGTTGGAATTTCATTAAAGCAATGTGTCATCCAGTTTTTAAAAGTCGCAAATCAAACTTCTGCAAGTTGAAAATGTTTGCCACCGGACACCGACATAACACATCCAGCTAGAGCCTGCGAGTTTGTCAGTTAACAGCTTCATGCCTAGCAAATGTAACCTAATGTAAAAGAAGAGAGTGCTTAAAGAGGTTGTAAAGGTAAATTTTATTTTTTATTTTAAATAATATTATACTTACCTCCACTGTGCAGTTCGTTTTGCACAGAGTGGCCCCGATCCTGGTCTTCTGGGGTCCCTCGGCGGCTGTCTCGGCTCCTCCCCGCAAGAGCTAACCCCATTCTTGGGAAGCGCTCCTCCAAGGGGGTTAGCTTGCGGGCGCGCTCCCGTGATACAGCCAGCGGCCATAGCCCCCCGGCGTGCCGCGCCATTGATTTGATTGACAGCAGCGGGAGCCAATGGCTGTGCTGCTATCAATCTCCAATGACGAGCCACCTCAAGTTGGGGGAAATCGAGCCCACAGAGTTTCGTGGCTTAGGCAAGTAAAACGGGGGGGCCTGAGAGTGCAAGGTGTTTTTTCACCTTAATGCATAGGATGCATTAAGGTGAAAAAACACAAAACTTTACAACCCCTTTAAGTTTGTGAACATGGAAGTCCTTGTTATAATTTTCTAGTTTTTTTTTTTTTAGGGCGGTAATAAAAAAAACTAAATAGACATTCTCCTGAAAATTAGGCCCCTTTCACACGGTCGGACCGTTCAAGTCCGCCTGTCAGTTTTGTCGGCGGACCTGAATGGCCGCTCCATGCAAGCCTATGGAGCGTCAGATGTCAGTGGTGACATGTCCGCTAACATCTGAGCCGATCCGATAAATCAGACGTATGGCGATACGTCGCCATCTATCCGTCCATGGCGGATTGGATTGGGTGAGATCTGATGAAAAACTGACATGCTGTCTGTTTTCATCAGATCTCTCCATAGGAGACAGTGGCGCTCGACAAGCCCCTCCCTGCTCAGTGAGCAGAGAGGGACCTGTCATCCGCCAGCTCAGCGGAGAGATCTCCCGCTAAGCTGGCGGACTCCGTAGCTCATCTGAATGAGGGCTTACACTCATTCTCCTGTTCCTCTGTGCCAGCCTCATACACAATTGCATTTTTTTCGGGGAGCAAGTTCCTTTTTTATGGTGGTGCTAGCTCCCTCTTTCTCATTCCTCGCCTAGACAAGAATGATGTCCCTCAATTCTCAAATGATACAGCAACCCCTCTCAGGGTTTGGAGTGACTATAAACATGATTTATAAGGATGATGTCCACTCAGTCTGCCATCCCCACCATCACCCAACCCCTCGCCTGCAGCCTCAAGGGGTAACATTACACATCCCGGAGGCTATAGAATTAGTCTGTCAGCAATCTAGAACTCATGCATATGCAGTAGGGCACCAGATGCAAATGATCAGAAAGATACAGCCAGCTCCCAAATTAAATCCAAGATGGCGGTACAGAAAATCAATCACCCTGAGAAGCATCAGCTGCGTGGAGGACAGCACTGGGCTTCATGGACTGGTATGTGTGAAGAGGTAACTGTACATTTCATATTCCTTATTAATGTTGGCCTCACAAACATCTAAGAAAAGCCTCTGATGTCCTGGTTTTCCTGATTACTTTGGATGAATAATACCAAAAGGAATGTGTGACTGTAAACTGACCAAGTCCTTGAGTGGTCATATTGTAAAGGAAGTTGGCTTGGGGGTTGGTTGTTCTTTGTACACAAATCTAAATACCACAGCCCAAACTGGAATAGGTTAGTCGCGTAACCAGTGGCGGTGCGTCTATAGAGGGCGCTGGAGTGCCGCCCCCTCTGGCTCTCGCACCGCCACCGATTACAATAACATAGATTCATGCATTGCATGAATCTATGTTATTGTTTCCGGTTGCTGGTCTATTCAGATGGCCGGACATCTGAATAACGGCAGCTGGTTGGCTGTGCGGAAGTGCCTATCAGAGCCAGCGGCTCTGATAGGCTTTCTGAGTACAGCCCTCAGCCTTCCGGATGCTTATCCAGGAAAAGTACGGGGGGTGGGTTCCTTGGATAAGACTGGCAGGCGTCTCAGCCAATCAGGTTCACCGGTTCTGGTTATCGGTAACCTGATTGGCTGAATCGTCTTTAAGGGCGGGAGAAGACATCGAGGGACGTGGAAGGACTAGGAGGATGGCTGACTTCCAGAAAGGTAAGTGCCAGGGGGGAGGCATTTTACAGGGCACAGCGGCGACAATGGGCACAGTGGTGACAATGGGCACAGTGGCGGCAATTAAAGGGCACAGTGACGAGAATGGGCACAGTGGTGACAATTGGCACAGTGGCTGCGTTTGATGGCATGGCACAGTGGTGCGAATTGATGGCACAGTGGCTGCGTTTGATGGCATGGCACAGTGGTGCGAATTGATGGAATGGTATAGTGACTGCATTTGATGGCATGGAACAGTGGTGACAATTGATGGCACAGTGGCTGCGTTTGATGGCATGGCACAGTGGCTGCATTTGATGGCATGGCACAGTGGTGCGGCTATACGGATCCCGCACCGCCAGGTTCCGGCTGGTAAGGAGACATCCATCCCCTTATCAGTGCCCCGTTTTACACCTTCTTTCCAAGATACGGGTGGTCTACCTGCGGATGGCATGCTAGATTAAAACCGTGAGCTATGACCCATTGAGACTGTATGAGTTTGCTGGTGAAATGTCATATCTGGTATATGTTACCTGGTCAAGTGTGTTATGTCATCAAATCCAGACTGTCTACTGTTAACACTGAAGTTGTTTTTAATTAAAAGGATTGTTTTTTCCAAATATATTTTCTACATTAATTATTTTTCTTTATCCTCATCATTTGGGGTAATTTGACTGTGTGTTTAAATTTTGTTTGGGAGCCACGTCGCACGACCGCGCAATTGTCAGTTAAAACGATGCAGCGCCGAATCGCAAAAAGGGGCAAGGTCCTTAACCTGCATAATGGTCCGGGTCTTAAGTGGTTAAAGAGTCAAATGGGCACGAGTCACTGTAAGAGCCGGTTCACACTGGGGTGACTCGTCAGGCGGCTGAGCCGCCTGACGTGTCACGTCCCATTCAATGCAATGGAACCGTTCTAATAGGAGCGACGCAAGTCGCTCCGACTTAGAAAAAGGTTCCTGTACTACTTCAAGGGGCGGTGCAGTGTCATATTCTGCTCCCTATCGCAGAATGCTGCGGAAGTCACGTGGCGGCCAACTGCGCATGTGCGATGCGTTCCAGGGGATTTACGACACTACCCTTCAGTGAACCCATCACAATTTGTCACGGAAGTGACGAGGAACCATACACCGAGCGGGGGCGGGAGAGAAAGAGACATACAGATGTAATGAGAACCATACTGTATCTGCATGTCTCTTTATCTCCCCCCCCGCTCCGTGTATGGTTCTCATTACATGTGCATGTCTCTTCCCCCCCCCCCCCCCGCTCTTTGTATGGTTCTTATTACATCTGTATGTCTCTCTTTCTCTCCCCCCCCCCCCCCCCCCCCGCTCTGTGTATGGTTCCTCGTCACTTCCGTCACAAATTGTGATGGGTTCACTAAAGGGTAGTGTCGTGAATCCCCTGGAACGCATCGCATTTGGCGTTGGAACGCATTGCGCATGCGCAGTTCGACTCCACGTGACTTAGGCTGCATTCTGCGATAGGGAGCAAACGGTGACACTACAGGGGCTCAGGGCGACCTGCATTGACTTCTATACAGAAGTCATTTTGCAGGTCGCCTCTGAAGTCGTCTTCAAGACGACTTGCAGAGTTGCCCCCGAAGTCGTGCCGCGGCTGTGTGAACCCGGCTCTAAGAGTCCAGGGTCCCTCAATAATAACACAAGTAACAGGGAAACAAAAAGGCACCCAATGCATTTGGGGGCTAATGATCCACCTTCATCAGGGCTAAGCAAAAAGTATCTAACTGGACTAAAAAATGTGTCCTTGTAGCTTTATTGCTGGTTGGAGAAGTTATTCCAAAGTGGTAGCGCTTGTATTGCAAATGATTGTGCCAGTAACTATAGCTGAATTAAATTAAATGATATTGAGGCTCTCTTAAGCAGAGTATACATGTTCAGTTTTTTTTTTTCGCTCATCCAGCAGGTTAAACAAAAAAAAAAAAACAGACAGATTCCGGCATCAACACAAACGATGTAGGGATTTCTCCCACTGTTCTACTGTATTCTGACATTGGGGGATCTCCATTGGCTGCAAGCCCTGAATGAATGCTGGTTTTCCAGCAGGACATCGGTACACGCGGACCTGCCAACTTTCGGCCTCTGTGTGTACCCAGCTACTGCAGATACACAGCTATGAGTCTCTAAGGACAGGAGTAGCTGGGCACATCCACATACCAGGAAGTGCGCCGCTATTTTTAGGAGGAATTCCAGACAAAAGGTACATTTGTTTCAAGGTTTTAGGCACAACTAACATTTGTAGATGCTAGCAAATTAAAAAAAATTGGAATTCACGTTAACATTGAATTCTAGGTAAGGCTAAGAAAATACAACTGAAACAGATTGGCGAAAATGTTGGCAACTTTTTTATAATAATAAAAAAAAAAAAGTAGGATACTTTTTATAAACTGGCAGATTTTTGGTATACAAGATTTGATAGGGTAATTTAAAAAAAAAAAAAAAAAAAAAGCGCAAGCATTTTAAAAAAAACTGTTTCAAGCCTGGCGCGCCGCGTCATCAGTTGTGATTGACAGCAGCGGCAGCCAATTACTGCGCTGCTATCAATCCATCCAATCAACGGCCAGACTGGGAACCGAAGAGGATGACAGGGACGAGCGCAGGGCTTTCGAGGGGGGTGAGGTAGGTAAAATGAGGGCTCGGAGGGGGGGGGGGTCCTGTCGGATGTTTTTTCACCTTAAAGGGGTGGTTCCCCCTTAAAACAAATTTCTAACAATACATTCGGAAGACTGCTTACACTGCGGGCAGGCTGGCTTTTTTTTTTTGTACATACCTCGATCATATCGCATATCGCTGTTTCATCCCTCGGCTTTCGGGTATGAGTCTTGCTGGACCTAGCTGATTGACGTTCCTCCGACTGGCGCATACTGCGCGTCACGACTTTGCGACAGAAGCCGAACGTCATTGTGCAGGCGCCGTATATAGTCGGCTCTATACGGCGCCTGCGCAGCGACTTTCGGCTTCTTTCGGAAAGTCGTGACGTCAAGTATGCGTCGGTCGGAGGAACGTCAATCAACTAGGAACGCCCACCGCCACAAGACTCATACCCGGAAGTCGAGGGATGAAAAAAAAAAAAGCCAGCCTACCCGCAGTGTAAGCAGTCTTCCAAATGTATTGTTAGACATTTGTTTTAAGGGGGAACCACCGCTTTAAAGTGGAGGTTCACCCAAAAAATCTATTTTTAACATTAGATTGGGCCTAATTACGGGAAGCAGAATCGGGTGTTTTGTTTAAAATCAATGCAGTACTTACCGTTTTAGAGATAGATGTTCTCTCTATTTGATTGACAGCCTTCCGATCCGTCGCATACAGCGCGTCACCAGTTTTCGAAAGTAGCCGAACGTCGGTGCGCAGGCGCCGTATAGAGCCGCACCGACGTTCGGCAACTCGTGACGCGCTGTATGCGACTGTCGGAAGGCTGTCAAATAGGAACGCCCAGTCCCGAAGACCATACCCGGAAGCGGCGGAGAACATCTATCTCTAAAACTCTAAAAAAGTACTGCATTGATTTTAAACAAAACACCCGATTCTGCTTCCCGTAATTAGGCCCAATCTAATGTTAAAAAATAGGATGCATTAAGGTGAAAAAACATTTACCTTTACAACCCCTTTAAGACTGACCATAAATGGTGTGATCCATCAATCAGACCACATAAGGCATGGATGCTCAACCTGTGGCCCTCCAGTTGTTGCCGAACTACAATACCCATCAGGCCTTTGTCTTTGGGAGTGATGCATGTAACTATCAGCTTTGCAATGCCTCATGGGACTTGTAGTTCCACAACAACTGGAGGGCCACAGGTTGAGCACCCATTACTTAAGGGTACAACATTGGGGGGGGGGGGGTGAAAACCTCTGTAGTAATTTTCTCCAAGAGCATCTTCAAATTGTTGTTGACCATGTGTGAACCACTTGAATCTGTAGTAGGTGTTCAGTGGTGGGTTCTAGTGATCAAGGATCGGTAGAGGTCTCCCCCACCCATAGCACTTGCCCCATCTATGGCAAGTCTTTGCTGCCGTCACCTTCCTCCCGTGATAGTTTTGTCTGGGCTTCCGTATCCAATGTATACAGTGTCAGCTATCAGGAAAAAGGATAGTGTTTCACTGATGCCATTACCCTGATAGAAGACAGAGTAACTCTACGCCTAGGCGCAGACACGAAAGACGTCTGGTATAAAAGAACACGAGAGGGGTTAACCCCGCCATGAGCAAAAACACAAACACGACTATTTATAGGGAACTGATCTGAGATACGCTCATTGCTATTAATAGCACAGGTGCATTGCCTGGAATGACACAGAACCACAAGACAGCTAAGTTTCATGCTGTTCCAGTTCACAATACTTCTGATAGTCCAACCACCATAGAACCCCCCCCCCCCCACCCCTCCCACGCCGCAGAGTAAAGGTCACACTTCTGCACTAGCGAGATCATGAATATCCAATAAAAAGAAAAAAGCTGCTTCCTTTATGAAAGCACTTCAGTCTTCACACTAGTTACATGCTAAAGAAGAACTCCAATCAAACAAAAAGTGGAGTATGAAATTGCTTAGCAGAAAACGTTGCACTCTAAGTAGAAAATCTTAAAGGTTTTGGGCACAAAAAATAAAACAAAAAAGCAAATCATACAGCGGGAGGTACCCCAGGGGGGGGCAGGTAGCACTAGGAGGCCAAGTCCAGAGTTGACCTTTTACCAAAGAAACATTAAATATTGCATAAAGCCATAACCGTGGATTGCTATAAAGGTTTTCTAAATGGCAAGCATAGCAGGAGCTGTTTGCTTTTAGACTCCCTCTCTCAAACTGGATCTCAATATGGCCCTGTATAAAAAAAAAATAGCAGGCAGAAAGGGGGGGGGGGGGAGGGTTGGGTCACTCAGTTGTATATCTAAATATGTGTTATGAGCTTTGCAAACTGGCTTTTTTTCAGCAAAGCGGCTAAGGTAAGTCTGGTAAACAAGTGAAAAAGAGCCAGAAGCTCCACCCACTGGCAGAAAATCAAAACAAACAATGTATACGAAATTTTACATATTTACCTAACTAGTACAAAATATTTTAAAATAAGAAAGTATGCTCAGACATTATGGGTCCTTTCACACTAGCGGACCGTTCGTCCGCTCATTACAAGTCCGTTAACGGACTTGTAATGAATCCCTATGGGAACGCGTCCGTTAGCGGATGGAGCATCCGCTAGCGTTCGCGTCAGTCGGGATCCGCTTTTCCGAACGGAAGAAACCCTATTTTTCTTTCGTTCGGCGGAGCGGAACTGATGCAGACGGACAGACGGTCCGTCTGCATCAGGTTCCCCATAGGGGACAGCGGAGCAGAGACAGGGCGGTCCCTGCACTGTGTGCGGGGACCGCCCTATCCGACGACAGCTGAGCGGGGATCCCCGCTGAGCCGACGGAGACACACGGAGCGGACCCGGAAACGGTCCGCTCTGTGTGAAAGAGCCCTTAGGCTCCTTTCAAACAAAGGTCCAATCGCACCTGTCCGTTTTCCAGGCAGACCCGATGAAACCCACCATTCTTCTCTATGGATCGGAAGATGTAAAACGGACTTGTCTGATCCAATCCGGCAAAAACAAAATGGAAGGGGATCCATTCCCCTCCGTCTGGCCCGATCAGATCGTAGGGTTTTAAAGGTCCGTGTACATCGGAATGCCCATAGAGCAGAGAGGGCTGTGTCCACTTATGCCGAGCGGACACCCGGCCTCTCCAGTCAGCTCATTAGGGGGATCAATGGATGGATCCCCAACTGAGAAAAAGGGGCCTTAAGCAGGGACGATAGCCCCATTCCCCAATATACAGGTGACTGATGGCATTTACAGGTCAGTAATCAAAAAAGGTCCATAATAAAAAAAATAGACAGCAAGAAAATAATAACAATCCGCATCAACATTTTTTAGACAGATATTAAAACAATAAGTCACCCTTAGTGAATATAAACCATAGTTCCACTTTAAGCCCCCAGGGAGTCGATTAGAGCGTCTGTGTCTGCACCCCTATCCTCATGGCTGACTCAGGAAAAAATGTTCTTTCTGAAAGAAGGAGTTTATTTGGGATGAAGGTCCACTTGTGGCATTGTCTAGTGGTCTCCAAACTACGGCCCGGGGGCCGGATGTGGCCCTTTCCTTGTTTTTACCCTGCCTTTACGGCAGTATTCCTCCTACTGATACTAGACGCTATTATGCCATCTAACAACAGTTCTACTACTGACACCAACAATGGGACACTATTCCTCCCTATTCTACAAGCAATGGGACACTATTCCTATTCTACAAGCAATGGGGCACTATTCCTCCCTATTCTACAAGCAATGGGGCACTATTCCTCCCTATTCTACAAGCAATGGGGCACTGTTCCTATTCTACAAGCAATGGGGCACTATTCCTCCCTATTCTACAAGCAATGGGGCACTATTCCTATTCTACAAGCAATGGGGCACTATTCCTCCCTATTCTACAAGCAATGGGGCACTATTCCTCCCTATTCTACAAGCAATGGGGCACTGTTCCTATTCTACAAGCAATGGGGCACTATTCCTCCCTATTCTACAAGCAATGGGGCACTATTCCTATTCTACAAGCAATGGGGCACTATTCCTCCCTATTCTACAAGCAATGGGGCACTATTCCTATTCTACAAGCAATGGGGCACTATTCCTCCCTATTCTACAAGCAATGGAACACTATTCCTCCCTATTCTACAAGCAATGGGGCACTATCCTCCCCCCCCCCCCCATTTCCAGATGTTTACTCCCACTTATACTGGCCCTCCTAAAGTCTGAAGGGCAACAAACCGGCCCTTTGTTTAGAAAGTTTGGAGACCCCTGGTCTAGTACAATGGGAACATGTTATTGGATCCAAACAGTACTTAGCAGAGTTCTCCTTTGAACCAATCTCTAAACTCTATGTCAAAGCAATAAGTAGATCCACAGGTATAGGAAGTTACATTTCCATACAAATCTCAACCATTCTGTTAGAAGGTAAAGGGTTTGTAAAGGATTTTTTTTTTTAATCTTAATAGCTTCCTTTACCTTAATGCAGTGCTGTTTTCATGTCCTCATTGTTTGTTTTTGCTCTCAAGTTGCTGTAATTCTTCTCTGATCTCCACACTTCCTGGTTGTCTGTTTCCTGATAACCACAGTGCTGGGAGCTTTCTCTCTGTGGTCACTAATCAAGGAGGTGCGATTACTGTGTGTCTAAGCACCAATCAGTTTCATTTTCCAAACCATCACTGCCCTGTATTGGCTCTGTGGCTCTGTACAGCACAGAGGCAGGAAACAACATGAAAAAACGAATCTAGAAACTGCAGGTACATTATATGATAGTTTTTTTTATCTATTTTTAAAAGTAATCAGTTAACTATTATGTCTCTATACCAGGGGTGGGCAAACTTTTTGACTCGAGGGCCGCAATGGGTTCATATATTGGACCCGGGGGCCAGACCAAGAGTAGATAGATGGTGTGTATGTGTGAATTAATATAAATTTAATTTAAATTTGTAACATTAAATGTTTAGATTAATTTAAGGTAGAAAAGCATAAAAAGAGTTATTTTACAAAACTTTTATGCAATGTATTTCTTTCATAAAATAGTACCTTCAATTTTAGTAGGAAAAGTGTTGTTGGTCTCCCTTTTACATGCAGTAACGTGACCTACATGCATGACCTACATGCACAATCACTGACCCCCATGCTAATATCTCATATTCTGTCAAGGTGGGGGGAGTCCCCCACCTTGACAGAATATGAGATATTAGCATGGGGGTCACCATTGCACAGAGTGGCAAGACATACTTTAGTACCGGCTTTGGACAACAGGGATTTAACATTTGCTGACATGGTTAATTAAATCACTGACCTACCTCAGCACTGTCAGCAGCCGGCTGGGGTGTGGGGTGTGCGGCGCCGCCGTGTCCAATGTGCCTGTCAGAGAGATGCATGCAGCCATTTGCCAGAGGAGGTTTAGGAGCCGAGGAGGTTTAGGAGCCGAGGAGGAGGAGAGCGCCAAACCGAGCGCCGAGCAGGGAGCTCAGCAGGGATGTGGCATGGTGCGGCGGGCGGCATTGTAATTCCCGCCTTCTGAGCTTGCAGCGCCTATGATGGACGTCACACGTCCCGCGGTCCCGGGATTGGAGCAGTGGGACGTCCATCATAGGCTCTGCAGGCTCCAGAAGGCGGGACCCGGAATGTCTCTCGGCCACACTCGGCGGAGCTCGGCGGCTGTCATACACAGACTTGTTAGTCAGCGCTCGGGGGGCCGGATTAAAAGGTCCGCGGGCCGTAGTTTGCCCATTCCTGCTCTATACCCTATAAACAGTCATTTTAGCAAAAAATAATTTTTGCTTTACAACTCCTTTAAGCTCGCCTCTCCCACCTCCTGAACCTTCTTAGTGGCCCTTTAATACAATGTATGCTGAGCAGCCTTGAAGGCCAACATGAACAAAAGGCAAAATCACATATAAAACCACAATGAGTTTTACAGGAAGCCAAGATTAGCAAATAACTTCAGCCGCCTATATCTCTGATCATCCAGACGTGGCTATCACTAAGGGTTACTTTGGGTCACACTTTATTTCAAATGCTCAGTTTTAATTTTACAAGTTTGTGACAGATTTACTTTAAATAATAACTCCAGCCAAAATGTTTTGTTTAGTTTTGGACAGAGTGAGGAATGGTTTGCGTCTAGGTGGGTTTTTTTTTTTTTTTGCCATTTCTGTAATCGTAGCAGAATAGACAGTAATAAAACTTTTTTTTCTTCTAAAGAACTAAAGCTTTGGAAGGGTGAAAACCTTTTTTATGGTCACCTGTGAACTAGCTGGCGAGATGTCTTCACTTCCTGTGTGGTCACCAAGACAGGAAGTGGGAGGGGATCTTCTCAGTGGCGACACAGCAATAAATATAAAATGACAGAAGATAGAATTCTTCCCCACTGTAATCATAAAATAGTATGGCAAACATTGGGTTAACAATGCATTAGCATGCACGAAAACTCAACCACAAGCTGCATGAAATAACTCGGCCGCTGAAGGTCTTTTTCCAAGAATGCTGAAGAACCCACGGTAGTAGGGTCCATAATAATCCCAGAGACATGCTGTTGTTCCACATGGTCACCCCCACTATCTAGCAGACCAGTCTTTGAGGTCTCAGGGAACCCCACTTATAATTATTATATCTACAGCTCAAGGTACATTCAAATGAACAGTTGTTAATATATCAGATGCATTCACTGTTTGGGCATTCAGGCAGCCATTCGTGTTAGCAGCTTCCTGAATACAATAGTTGTCAGTGCAGATTCCTTCATCCACGCTGTTTGAACAAAGCGTGTATAGCGTCTTAGATTGGCGGTCAGTGGAGAAGGGCCTCATTACATTGGTGGTCAGTGGAAAGAATGCTCTTTACAGTGGTGGTCAGTGTGACGAATGTTTCCTTACTTTGGCAGTCAATAGAAAGAATGTTCTTTACATTAGTGGTCAGTGGGAAGAATGTTCCTTACATTAGTGGTCAGTGGGAAGAGTGTTCCTTACATTAGTGGTCAGTGGGAAGAGTGTTCCTTACATTAGGTAGTCAGTGTGAAGAATACTCCTTACATTGGAAGAATCCTCCTTACATTGGCGGTCAGTGGAAAGAATCCTCCTTACATTGGTGATTAGTGGGAAAATCCTCCTTACATTGGTGGCCAGTAGAAAGACTCCTCCTTACATTGGTGGCCAGTGGGAAGAATGTCCCTTACATTGGTGGCCAATAAGAAGAATGTTCCTTACATTAGTGGCAAATAGGAAGAATCCTCCTTACATTGGCGATTAGTGGGAAAATCCTCCTTACATTGGTGGCCAGAAGGAAGACTCCTCCTTACATTGGTGGCCAGTGGGAAGAATGTCCCTTACATTGGTGGCCAGTGGGAAGAATGTCCCTTACATTGGTGGCCAGTGGGAAGAATGCTCCTTACATTGGTGGTCAATGTGAAGAATGTTCCTTACATTGGTGATCAATGAGAAGAATGCTCCTTACATTGGTGATCAATGTGAAGAATGTTCCTTACATTGGTGATCAATGAG